>NC_088807.1:2456970-2479470 GCF_011386835.1 Chrysemys picta bellii | reverse complement strand
CTGGGAAGAGAACCCAGGAGTCCTGGCTCCCAGCCCCCCCCTCTAACCACTAGCTCCCACTCCCCTCCCAGAGCTGGGAAGAGAACCCAGGAGTCCTGGCTCCCAGTCTCTGCTCTAACCAGAATCCAGTACTTGCTCCCTTAAGGGATACGTCACAGTTCTGGAAATTTTGCTCCAACATTATTCCTATATCAAATCCTTTTAAAGGGCAGAGCGAACATTTAGTATTTCTAAAACCACTTGAAAGGTTTCGAATATTTTATGCCCCTAATACTTGGCTGTAGCCTGTTTCTTGAGCTGCCCGGGGACCGCTCCACAAACATCTGCTTTGTAATTTACTTTTCATTTCACTTGGCATGTATAACACTTGTGCGTGTGTATTTCGTGCTTCTATGTGGAGGTTTACAGCTGTGTGTGTGTGTTTACACGTGTGTGCATGAATCCATGCATGTTAGGGTGGACAGGTGAGTGCAAGAACTGGTGTTCGCATGATTTGTGTTGGCACATGTGTACATATGTTTGCATATGTGGGCATCTGTGTTTATGTGTCGTGGCCTGCATGTGTGGGCACGTACATATAGTCATATGTTATGTGTTGGGAGTAGCCGCTGTAAGAAGCTATTCAGTGAGGACCCTAAAACAGCAGCCTTCACTCAAAACATGGGCAGATGTCCCTGTCGAAAACGCAGACCCATGCAAGGCGTATGTGGGCAGAGAGGACGCTGTTTTATGAAGGTTTGTGCGCGTAAGTGACAGAGAGGCTGGAAGACCAGCGACACAGAGAGAGAGAGAAGGAAGCAGGATTGGTAGGATGGCCCTGAGAAAAAGCGGAGAGGATTTTGGGGCAGCGTGCTGCCTGGAAAGGGGCTTGGAACTGCGAGCAAAGTGGCTGTCTCCTGTTATTTGATTCCCTCCCGCGTTTCAAGGGAACAGGAGTCTATACAGTCCTTGTAATTAAACAGGATTGCATCAAAGAAATACCTGACTCTAGCCTCAAGTGCTCCTCTTCCCAGATATAACCCCCCAGGGCCCCAATCGGGTCAAAGAAATGTGTGCTTTGCATGTGTGTTCTGCCTACGTTTGGAGGTGTGTTCTGCAGAGCAGTGCATGTGTGGGTGGGTGCACACCTGCACCTTTGCTGTAGAACAGGGACAACCCATCTTGACGCTTTCCAGGAAGGAAATTAACATCCAGCCACGTGTGCCATTCGCCGCGGGAGCTAGATAATGACCATCTGGTTCCATCTCTAATTAAAATCAGCTCGGTGTGATGTGTCCCCTCCCAGTAGCCATCTAAGGAGGATGTTGTCGAGGACACTTCAGAGGGCTGGAGCCCTGCCCCGCTGGGCTGCCGGCTCGTCCTTTCCTGCTTCAGCTTTGGTGCAATTTCAAAAGGATTCAGGCCGCCACTGAACCTGGGTTTTCCTCTGGTGACTCAGCCTCCAGCGCTTGCAAATACTTCCCTAACCCAGAGAGCTGGGGTTGGAGACCAAGGTGAAGTGACCCAATCAGTGATCCCAGATCTATTGGAGGCCATGAGGCCAGCTCCCCAGCTGGGGTGAACTGGCTTGTCTAATGCCACGTTTCTTGCTCGGTTATCGTCCCGTTTCCATGACATCGACATCTTTCCTGTATATCGTCGGTTGTCCTCCTCTTTGCCATCTTCCGCCAGGTGGCAGCCACACAAGGGCTTGTCCAGGGACGTGGGTTTTTTGACATCTGTCCAACATGCCCACACCACTTCAGTCCCCTTGCTGGAATCACTTGACCCCACCAGGGGTCTTTGCAAGCATCGCGGAGCGGCTGCCGTAAGCTGCTTGCCGGGGGTTTCTGGCGTTTGCCAAGTTTCAGAAGCAGTAACCCCGTGGGGTTCACAACAGCATTGCACGACTTTCCACAAGCACCTCAGAACCGCCGTGCTGGGTCCATTCTCCCAAGTACCCAGCCTCCGACGGTGGCCCGTACCAGAGCTACGCACGTCTCCACGACAGACACACAATCCACACACCCAGGCCCACAACACACACACACATCACCACAGTCCTCACACTCCCACGCTCCCTCCCACACACGCACACACACCCCCTCAATTGCTCTCAGTCCCAGCCCCTGGTTTCCTGCCTGCAAAGCTCTCTGCACTATTCGAGCTCTCCTGCGCGGCCCCCTCCCAGCCTGGCCCCCTCTTCCTTTGCTACCAAGCCCGGCCCAGCCACACCGACAGACACCAGCTGATCCCCGCAGGACGGAGCATTTTATCTGCCCGGGGGGCGCCTGCAGCGCCCAGCCAAACACACAGCCCATGGACATCCTGTTGGCAACTACAGGACGAGGCCAGAGCAGGCCTGGTACATTTTTAGGGTGGGTAGGGAATGGTCCAGCCAAACTTTCTTCCCTGAGGGAAAACCGGCCTGTCGACAAAGCAAATTGTCCGAAGGAAAGCCCTTGATATCGCCTGTTTTTTCCATCAGAAAAACAAATGCTTTAAAATGGAACATTTTCCGCTGAAAATGGGATATTGTGCGGTTTGGGGCCCACTTTTTGGGGGGGTGGGGCGGGAATTTTGGTCAAAACGTTTGTAGTTTGGGGGCGAAGAGGTTTGGGGTTCTTGGCAGTCTTCTGGGCAGAACATTCAGCAGTTTGGGGGCTGGAAATGACGGGCAGTTTTGAGGATCAATCAACGTTTTCTGCTGAAAATGGTCCCCGGCTGCTGTCAGAGGTGAGCTAACCCGCCGGGGGGACTCCTATGTTCTGCAAGGCTGGCTAGGGCGGCACCTACATCTGCACCGCAGAGTGAGCCTACCCATGGCTTAGCCGATGTGCAGGCCGACTCACGCCCGCCTGCAAGGGTCCTCCACTTCACATGCCCACACCGGGGTAGCCACGTCCACGCTGGCGCTGCCATTATCTGGGTTTGGTGCTAGGGGTGTATCCTGGGGGCGTATCCCAGGGTTCTGAGGGCCCCGAGCTGCTCTGGGGATTGCTTTGCAGTGTATCATGGGAGAACTTTTCTGTCGGCCCCTTTACTGAAGTGTTCGGGGCCTGCCCTACACGTAGCAGGAGCTGGCTTCCAGCTGTGCACAGGTCTCACTTCTGTCTGTGCCCGCTGGCGCCAAGCCACGGAGAACGTGTGGTAAGGCTCAGAACACATGGCAAGCCACGGAGAACACATGTTAAGTTATGGAGAACAGGTGATAAGCCATGGAGAACACACGTGGTAAGCCATGGAGAACATGTGGTGAGCCTGGAAACATGTGTTAAGCCATGGAGAGCACACGTGGTAAGCCATGGAGGACATACGTTAAGCCATGGAGGACACATATGAAACCTGCATTATAGACATTCCCCACCCCACCCCCCGAGTCATCCCCATCTTGTTTCTACAAGGCCTGAAGATACAGAGACAATTAAACCTCGTTATGATGCCAATCCATTTTTCATAATAATGAATGGGTCGTATCATGGCCTCGGAGTGACGCGGGACATGCTTTGTATTACGGTTCCATTCATCAATGGCTTACAAAGGGTTAACGACCGATCAACAGCTGTTACCAGAACGGCCCAGACGTGAGCCGTGCAGGTTACAGGCAGCACGTCGGAAGAAGGTGTCATAAGTTATTACCGGCAATCTGTTGTGCTGCTGTTTATTAAAGTGCCACTTGCCACTGGCTGGAAGTTGAAGCTGGAAACATTTCCGACTGGAATTAAGGTGCACATTTTTAACCATGAGGGTAATTAACCAGTGGGAAAACGTATCCGGGGGCCTGGTGGATTCTCCATCACTGACCAGTTTGAAATCAAGATGTTTCTAAAACATTTCTGCTCTAGTCCAAACAGCAACTAATCCGGGAAGGTCTCTGGCTTGCCTTCCGGAGGAGATTGGACTAGAAGCCGAAACGCCCTTCACAAATTAGGGAATTGGTCAGAAATCAACAAGAGGAAATTCAGTAAGGACAAGGGCAAAGTCCTTCACTTAGGGGAGGGAAAAATCAAATGCAGAACCACAAAATGGGGAAGGATTGGCTGGGGGGGGTTGTATGACTGAACAGGAGACGGGGGGGCGGAGTGGATCACAAATTGAATACAAGTCAACAATGCGATGGAGTTGTGAAAAAGGTGCGTGTCGTTCTGGGGTGTGTGAACAGGAGTGTTGTATGTAAGACATGGGAGGTAACTGTCCTTCTCTGCTCGGCACTGGGGAGCCTCAGAGGAGCCCTGTCTCTCCCCCCCCACTGCCCCGTGCATGGGGCTGGCCCATACCCTGCCCCCCCAGCCCCCCAGGCATGAGGCTGACCTGAGTCAGTGGCCAGAGCCCTGCATCCCCCAGGTGCAGGGCTCTCGTCCAAGCCCGGCCTGCTCCCTCCATGGGGCTGGGGTTGCTCACCCCTCCTTGCCCCGCTAGGGGTGTGTGACGAACTGGGACTGTTCTTACTGTGGTCTGTGAATGCTGACAGGGGAGTGTGGCTAGGATAGTCTGCACTGGGGGATGGGAGACTGACCGAGGGAGGATACCTGAGCATGTAACATGAGAACCCAGGAAGAGGTTGGAGGCCAGGTGACACCTGTGCCCGGGAAACTGAACAAAGCCTGTGGGAGGGGTCGCTGAAGGGAGGTTTTTCAGGAGCTGGCTGGTGATATGGCTGGGAGGCAGACGGGGCTCTGACCCCCCGAGGGGGCTGTGGGGCCCTGGGACCCCAAGATGGACCTATCTGAGGGCGGTCCTGTTGTCTGGGCCTGCAAGACCTGTCTTGGACTGTGTTCCTGTCGTCTAAATAAACCTTCTGCTTTACTGGCTGGCTGAGAGTCATGGTGAATCGCAGGAAGCCGGGGGTGCAGGGCCTTGTGTCCCCCCACACTCCGTGACAGGGTGCCCGCCCCATGTTTTTGCACAAGTGGGCATTTGTCCCGTTGGCTCCTGCCAACTACATGCCCACTTTTGCCCCCCAAAAAGTCAGGGTGGCCAGGACAGGGCTTAAAAAAGGGGCCTGGTTTGGCCAAAACGGGACGTCTGGTCACCCTTGTGGATGCTGGGTGCCATTCTGGGGACCGTGATTTAGGAAAGATGGGGGCAAACTGGAGAGAGTCCAGAGGACAGCAACCAAACGGAGGAAAGCTTTAGAAAGCCTGACCTAGGAGGGGCGGTTAAAACAACTGGGGACGTCTAGTCTGGAGAACAGACGACTGGAGGGGCAGGGTGTGAGATATGTTTTAAAGAGGACAGTGATCCGTTGGTCTCACGTCTGCTAGAGGTAGGACAGGAAGTAATGGGCGCGAACCGCAGCAAGGGAGATTTAGGTGAGATATTAGGAAAAGCTCTAAGCTCTGGGACAGGCATCCAAGGGGGGCTGTGGGATCCCGGTCACGGGAGGTTTTGAAGAACAGGTTGGACAGACCCGTCAGGGACGGTCTAGGTTGGCTTGGTCCTGTCTCAGTGCAGCGGACTGGATTTAATGACCAGTCAAGGTCCCTTCCCGCCCAACATCTCCATGAGTCTATGGTGAGAAATGATCCCGTCTGGCCTTGGGGTCTATGGCGCAACCCATCTCTTCGTTACGTATTTACCCTTCCTAAGCTGCTGGGCGTGAAACCTTAATAGAAAGCGTGAGCCTCTGTTTCCGGCACATCCCACTCCCGGCGTGAGTTCTGCTCTTCCGATGGGCGGCCGACACGGCTTGGGAGTCCCCCCGTGCCCCGGCCCCCTGGAGACCCACGCATTGGGGAGGCTGGGGGATAGATGGGTGGGGGAGGGCAGAATGGAGGAGAGGATGAGGTGAGGAGAAAGGGTCTTACCTTGAGTTAGCAAGAGAGCTGCAGAGAGAGAGAGGGAGAAAGAACATGCCATGAGCCCGACCAGCGGATCAGCGCCGCGCAGAGGGGAACCAGAGGGAAGATCCCGGTTGAAGGCAGGAGGCCGGGCTCAGAAGTGGAGTGAGTGGGGCAATCGCCCATAAGCTGGGCTTTTCCCAGCTGGGCTCCTGCACGCAAGGAACCGGGCTGACAAACTCGTTCTGCTGAACGGGCAGCAGGTTGTAATACGAGTTAGTCACAACTGGCACAGCGACCAGAGACGCATCCTCACCCACTGAGCCTCTGATCTCTCCAGTCCGGTTTCTCTAGCCCTGTCCTCTCGCCTATGCCGGGGCTGGAGCAGCTGGCTCTGATCAACTGGATTCATAATGCACATGCATCAAAATCCCTGGGCAAGGCCTCCGGCCAGGCAGGATGCAAGCGAGGGTTGTTCTCCGAGCAGAATTTCTCATGTTGCCCCTTCAAGAAATCTGGGGCGTTTGAGGTCTCCTGCTGTTCCCTGGCTCAGCCTGCCCTCCACAATGTCCTGAAATCACCACCGCCACCCACAACGGGCAACAGGACCCAGGAGTCCTGACTCACGCTCGCCCCGATCGAACCCTTAGGCCCCATTCCCCTCCCAAGAGCCATGAATACACAGAACCCAGGAGTCCCGACTCCCGGCCCTGCCCCCCATCCTGCTCTAATCACTAGACCCCACTCCCCTCTCAAAGCCAGGAGTCCTGGCTCCCCCCCCATGCTCTTACCATGAGATCTCACTCCCCTCCCAGAGCCAGGGATATAACCGAGGAGTCCTGGCTCCCAGCCCCCTGCTCTAACCACTAGACCCCATTCCCCTCCCAGAGCTGGGATAGAACCCAGGCGTCCTGGCTCCCAGCTCCTGCCTTTCTAACCACTAGACCCCACTCCCCTCCCAGAGCTGGGATATAACCCAGGAGTCCTGGCTCCCAGCCTCCTCCCCTGCTCTAACCACTAGACCCCACTCCCCACACCAAAACTGGAACCCAGGAGTCCTGACTGCGATTGCCCTCACAATGGGACATGCTGCCTGGCTTCACAGAGGGACAGGGAGCTGGTGGCAAACTGGCCCACCCCGGCTTTAGACCAGGTGAGCGGAGAAGCAGGGATCCCCGACTCCAGCCTGGCGATGGAAGCAGGTGCCCCCCTTACCCGAGATGCCCCGTTTCAGCCAGCGCGGCTGCCCCAGCTCGATGAAGAAGTTGTCCTTCTTCTCATACTCTTCATCGTCCACAATCTTCACCTGCAGGCTTTTCCTGCCGAGACAGAGAGAACCAGAGAGTGGTGTCAGCAGAACCGGCGTCCTGGCTGCAGGCAGGGGAGAGACAGGTGTGTGTGTGGGGAAATCGCCACCTCTCTGGGGCCACTGTAGCCCAGATGGCTAGTTTGCCTTTATTATATTGACTGCTTTGCGTTCTAGTCAGCAGCAATGCAAGAAACCTACAGGCCTGTATCTTGTAAGACATCAGCTTCTGCAAGTTAGCATAAGGCTTAAGACCTATGAACTTTGCACAGATAAACGACCCCATGGAAAACCCCCAAGCATTTGGGCAGCTGAAAATAGAGTTTTTAAGGGGAAGTTCTGATCACAGGTAAATAATTCAACCACAGAAGTGTCCCGGCAACCAACTGACATACGTACCAGGTCCGTGAGACACATTTAAGGCTAGCCTGCTTGCTTGCCTATATATCTCGTTTCTTATTTTCTTGTAAGTTTGATGATTTGTTTGATTATAACAGGTTTCTATTAGGGTATATTTTGGCTGTAACTCGAGGGATCTGCAGGCCACATTCTGTATGGTGAACTAAGGCAAAGTGAGCAGACAGACGTCTGGGACCTTTCACCTCGATAGATGGAGCTAAAGCATAAGGTCCAGGTATGACTGCGATCTTTACCATAGAGGATGCGTTAAAGCAGGTTGCCACAGGGGCTTTCCTAGGTTCAGACCCTTTAAACTTACCAGGTGCCCCACAACTTGGAACTTGGAAAGAACCGCTTAGGATCGAAATAGCCAATGTGATACCTAACCACAAACGGGCCATGGTAATGACTGGACGTATATAATAAGTTGAGATCATTGCTACACCAGCCTATAGGAAAAAGACCCCCCAACATTAGTGACGTGAGGAAATACAAATAAGAGAAGGAAAAATCGCCCACTGAATATGCATTAAACATAACGGCGCCAGCGTCACATATTACGAAGGGGCATCGCAGCCTAGGGGCGGTAGGAGAGAGAGCTGCAGTCGTTGGGAGGTGCCAGGATGACAGGCACTGGTGATGAGGAGGAAGGTGATGGTGATGAGGAAGACGATGGCTGACATTTCAGGAGACGGGGTGAGGAGATGGATGTGCAGATGGACATCCTGTCGTATCTCCATCTGCCTGAGCTGGGGTCTTTGACACTGCGCTGAATAAACTATATTTGTGAATATAAAGGAGTTCCTAGCGTGGGAGTGTTGCATCTGTGCACGTCGGGGTTACCGTCTGGATAATCATTTTAATAACACTGGGCCTGATCTTGGGGCAAGAACCTGCCAACCCTCAAAGTGAGAACTGGGGATTCTTAAGTAATCGATATAATGAATACAGACTCAGATCAGGTTACGTCGTCGTGGTTACTCAGCACTGCTCCGGATGGGCCCAGTCTAAGGACTGGTCGAGGGTGGGATACTTCAATGGAGCAAGATGGTTATTGTTATTTAATCAGCGGTTCTCAAACTCTAGGTCAAGGCCCCAAAGTGGGTCACAACCCCATTTTAATGGGACGCCAGGGCTGGCGTTAGACTTGTTTGGGCCCGGGGCTGAAGCCAGTGCCTGAGCCCCATCACCCGGGGTTAAAGGCGACGCCCGAGGAACTGCTGCCCAGACCCCGACCGAGATCAGAGCCCCATCAGGCCGGGCGCCACCCAGACCCCGACCGAGATCAGGGCCCCGTCAGGCCGGGCGCCGCCCAGACCCCGACCGAGATCAGGGCCCCGTCGGGCCGGGCGCCGCCCAGACCCCGACCGAGATCAGGGCCCCATCGGGCCGGGCGCCGCCCAGACCCCGACCGAGATCAGGGCCCCATCGGGCCGGGCGCCGCCCAGACCCCGACCGAGATCAGGGCCCCATCGGGCCGGGCGCCGCCCAGACCCCGACCGAGATCAGGGCCCCGTCGCGCCGGGCGCTGCCCAGACCCCGACCGAGATCAGGGCCCCATCGGGCCGGGCGCCGCCCAGATCCCGAGATCAGGGCCCTGTCACGTCGGGCGCTGCACAAAGCCAGCGCTGGGCATGTGGGATCTCCAGACAACGAATGGGCCGGGGGCAGGAGACAGACCCCTGGGTGCCTAGGAGAAGCCGGCCTGCTTGGCGGGGAGCCTGCGGGGAGCTAGGCAATAGCAGATGCCGAGGGGAGGGGTTTGTCCTACTCCCCCGCCCCGCGTGCGGAGTTCAGGACCATGCTTCTGTCCTGGGGAAGGGGGCAGTGGTGCACCACCACCACCTACTGCGGGGAATCAGAACTTCTCAGCCGCCGGTCAGGTCCCTACACCGCCAGGGCGATTCTCCTTTAGCTCCAGGACCGGGGTCTGCTGGAGCAGGACGGCCGGGAGTTCGGCCTTCTACCCTCCCTCTTGAAAGCCACACGAGCGAGCTCGGCCGAGCGATTCTCCAGGGCACATTGGGGCTGGGGTGGTACCAGTCTCCCAAAGCATTGAACGTTGCTTCCCCAGTATGGTTCCCTAGCAACCAGAAGCAGGAGTGGCCATGGAAACGGATAACATCTCCCCCCACCCCTCCCCGGTCTGGTGCAAAGCGGGTACCTTAGCGGCTATGGGTCTGAGGCTGGGGGGGTCTGGCCACGCCTTCCCCACACACGCTCCCCACCCTTGTGTGCCGCGAGCTACACAGCAGGGGGGTTGCAATCAATCAGCCCCTGATCTTGGGGGAATCCGGGCTGGGGGCCTCCCGGTGTGAGAACTGCCAATTGTCTCGTCTGGTGCTACTCACCGCCCGCCCCGCCCGGGAAGCCAATTTGATTAAGGGAAGGCTCATCTGCAGGCAGAACAATCTCCAGGCAAACCGGAGGAGGGAGATAATTTGCCGATGAATAATTTAATCTGCGGCTCTGAGATGAGAGTTTTCGGTTTATGTTTTTTCCTCCCCAGAAACCAAAGGTGGGAGGGGGGGAGAATCTCCCTTTGCAAATCTCTTTCTTGGCCTTTTCCAAACTCTGTAAGCACAGCCAGGCAACCCGGGGGGAAATCAGCGGCGGGGATCGGTGCTAAGTGGGTGAGGGGGGGGTGTTCTTTCCGGGAGAGAGGGAAGGAGAAAGACAATAAATCAAGGAGAGAAGAAAATAGACCTTTGCGCCTGGCTCCCCATCACATTCAGACCCCTCCAGGCAACTCTGCGGGGGAAGGAGCCCCTGCCAATCTCCCCCCACCTATGCAGAGGGCCTCTGGTGTGAGGGCTCTGCTCCCGGCCAGAGCACACTGCACTGTGGCTATTCTCTGCCCCTCAGGGCCCATATGGGGGAATAGAGCATGAGATAGAGCAGCCTTGGGGCTGCTCTAATTGATAGTGCGGGGGAGGGGAGAGGCAGGGTGCTGTCAGAGCAATGGAGGCTTTAAGCTCCCACCCACCCTGTCTCTGCCCCAAGCACAGGACCAGAGAATCAGGTCCTCTATTGCTACATTGTCTCTGTCGTCCATTCTTTAAAGCAAGACCCCTTGCAGCTCCCCCTCCACACATGTCTCCCTGTTGAACCAGCCTCCGGAAGCACCATATCCCTGGCCCCCTGCTGAGCCCCCACCCGCTGCAGCCCAGCACCCCTAGAACCAACAGCAATTAAAAGTTGTGCCCCAAGACAGAAAGACAACTCTATGGCTTGCCTTCCCGCTTCAGGGCTAAGGTGCAGGAGCCGGTGACAGCCTCGTTGTGAAGGCACTGGGCATGGACTCAGGAGATCTAGGTTCGGTTCTCACCTGGGCAATCTTGCACAAGTTGCTTCGTGCCTCAGTTTCCCCATCTGTAAAATGGGAAGAATGATCCTTCCCATTTAGAGTGGAAGCTCTGTGGGGCAGGGACTGTTTCTCAGTCTGTGTCTGTGCAGCGCCCGGCACAATGGGGGCCCTGATCTCGGTCGGGGTCTGGGCAGCGCCCGGCATGACAGAGCCCTGATCTCAGTTGGGTTTGTCTACATGGGCAAATTGACCAGAATGGCTATTTTGCAATATCTCCCCATTTGGACTCTCTATTCAGACACAAAACAGAGTAATTAATCTGGAACAAAATCACTTTTATTCCGGCAGAGAATGTCCACATGGGGGGGTTATTCCAGAATAGGTATATTATCCTGGACTAGCCATACTAGTCCTTTCCCCGACTCCCTCTAGCCTTTAGAGATTAGATCAAGCTAGGACAGCAAACAGGAGAACATTCCTTTCCTCCCCCTCCTCCTGCATCCACTCTCCGTTCATCCCAGTCTCTCTCACAGCCCATCCATTTCCCGCAGATCCCTCTCCCATCCTATATCCCCCCCCCAACCCCTCTGACTCATTTTCATGTCTATGTTCTCTCTGCGGCTCGACAGAGTAGATGCCTTTTGCGGTAATTATTCATTGCCTTCCACCCACTGTTTGTTATTAAAAAAAAAAAATCCGAAATATCTTCATATTCCTGAGTCATGAGAAACTGCCTCTTCTCCCAAGTGCCTGGCATTCAAGGAGAAAATCGACAAGGATTAGAGGCTGTGTGGTCTAGTAGGAAGGCCAATGGGCTCGGGAGCCAGGACGCCTGGGTTTGATCCTTAAGCCGCGACTTTCCCCACTCTGTGCCTCAGTTTCCCCAGCTTTGGACTAGTTAGACCGTGAGCTCAGACAACCAATCCACCCTTGGCCAGTGTCCCATCTGCAGCCTTCCGGGAAAGGGTTAAAAATAAAACAGAATACACTGGAGATGTTTTCTTTCCTTCCTGACCCCCGCCGGAGACCGGCTGCAGCCCTGAAGCATGAGATTTGGGGAACATAAAACATGGAGCAGAAGGGACGCCCATGTGCCGATTTCGCACCTGAGAACGCTCCAACTCATCCCAGCAATGGCAGAAGCTTGCAGCTCCGGCGGGCTGGATCGCACCACTCCCGCGGCATCCCTTGGGGAGCGAGAGCCCCTTCCCACTCCTTCGCCTCGTGATGCCATTGTGTGTTTGGAGGCGGATCCACGAAGCCGCTTGAGAAGGAAAGCGCCGATATTTTTCTCTGGCTGCACACCCACGCTGCTGCAGTAGCCTTCGCCGCCCAGGCATCATAAACTCCAGCGGGGAGGCAATCGTAATCCAGTTTCCCACACGTGACATTTAAAGAGGCACCAGGGGAAGCAACCGGGGGGGTGCTGGAGGAAAGAGCTAGGCCCTGGCTGGGGGGAACTTCACGGGATTCTCGACTGAGCCTGCTGGAGGCTGAACAGACCACGTGGTTCTCTCTAGCTCCTCGACGGCACCACATGGGGGGCAGAGAACAGCCACAGCTCAGTGCACCCCAGCCACGCCCCCGATGCACCCTCTACACCAGGGACTGCGAGCCCGTTGGGCGCAGGGCCCCTTGAGCAGCTCCACACTGGCCTCGGAGGCTCCCTGCATGGCGGGGGCAGGAAACTCGGGGTCCTTTCCATCCACCTTAAGGCCCCATTTCGCTATGGGAGCGGGACTGAGAGCCGGGCTCAGCGTGGGGCTTTGAGAGCAGAGGGTTCCCCGCCGAGGGGCCCATTTGCCACTGGGCCTCGGCCTCCCTGCCACGCTCAAGCTGCAGCCGCCCAGCAGCGACTGCGCCCCGGGCTTCTCCTGCAAAGGAGCTGGCCCGTTTGGGTTGGCTCTCGTGACGGGCGCCCGGGGGGCACTGCTGGGTTCCCAATGCCCACACGGGTACCAGGCCCAGCCACACGCACCCGGCTGCCGCAGCGGCCTCTACAAGCCAGAGCACGGGGAGCGCCCCTTGAGAGCTCCCAGCCGGCTGAGATACAGCTCCTACCGTGCAGCTCCCGTCTGAAGAGCCCTGGAACAACTCCCCCGCTCCCGTTCAGCCTCTGTGTTGGCCAAGGCCGGCGCCATTTCGGCACACAAAAGCCTCTCGTGCAGCAGAAAGCATCTGCCGAAGCTTTAGATTCACCTTCTTTCAAAAGCAGGCAGTCCCGCCGAAGCAGCATCCCCATTACTACAAACTCAACTGCCAAGAGTTTCCTTCACCTCCCGCCCAGTTGCAGAGTGTATCACGTCCCCTTCTAGTGGCTGGTCCACGTAGAGAACAGCCTACTACCGCTGGCGGTTAATGGCGTCGCTCCTTTGGCTCACAGGGGTCGCTGTCTGGACTAGAGGTCAGCGGCTGAAACCTGGGTCCCAGCCCGCGATGGAGAGCACGTGTGCAGCTTTGCAAGCAGCGGGCATGCCCCACTCCAGACGTGGCTGCATTTCAGTGGCAGGTCTAGGCTTAACCACTGGGTCATCCTGGCGCTCTTCAAATCCTTCGCGGCAACTGGCCGGTGTTGCCAGCTCATGTGATTTCATTGCGAGTCGTGTAGCAGTTGGTGTCCGGAGTCCACGAGAATCTCAGCTTGAATTTTTTTAAGAAGTCAGTTTCCAGCCCTCGGGGTTGTGGGGAAAAGCGGGAACCATATCAGCCCGGCAGACTAGAAAGCCAAGAAAAAGATCCCCGGGCGTATTCTTCTTTTACGAAAGAATCTCGTGATTTTTAAGCCAGTCTCACGATTTCGGGGGCCAGTCTCGTGATTTTTGAACGATGCCGTGACCCCAAATGCTAAGGTAGCTCGTGAGCTTGTAAATGACCTCCCTTTGGCCAGGGGCCAGCTTGCATGCTGGCTGCTACCCCATCTGTGATTTTTCATCTCACTTAATTATCACATTTCCTCCTCTCTGGCTTCCCCTCTCCCGCCCCTCCCCCCATTCGTTAGGCCATTGAAATCTCCTCAGCTCTGTCTGAGGAGTTTGGCATTTATTAGGTGTGTTACAGCAGTGCTGAGGACCAAACAGAGGATCGGGGCCCTATTGTGCCAGGTGCGGCGTATACACAGGGAGAGACAGTCCCCGGCCTGAAGAGAAGGCAGACAGAGCAAGGAGTATACCCCATTGCACAGATGGGGAAACTGAGGCCGGGAGAGATGCCGTATTCTGCTTGTATCAGTGGCAGAGCAAGAATTGAATGCAGATCCCCCATCTAGTGCTTTAACCACCATGCTCGGGGCCTGGGCTTTGGAACAAGGATTGCTGCGGCTGGCTCCAGAGACTCCATGCCCGCCTTTACCCTGAGGACGCGGCAGGGCGTAGGGGGCTGGCCGCTGAAGAGACACCACAGACCCTCCGCAGCTGTCAATTGGTGTAACCCCTTCGACACCGATTGGCACCGGCTGGAGAACTGGACCCATTGACAGCAATGGAGCTGCACCGATTCCCACCAGCTTTCTTGCCCCGAGGAGGCGTTCAGCTCAGGATTCACCCCTCCGAGCTCGCTGGTCTCTGGTCTCCGGCAGACGTCCTGCTTGACTCCAATCTGTCCGGCGCCGCTCAAGCTTCCGGACGCTTTCCCGGCAGGTCCTCGGGGGCTGGCGTGCTCACACCTCTCACCAGGCCCGTCAGGCCCTTCGGCTGATGCTAACGCAGCTCCCGCGCTTGGTTCTTAGCGGGGGATGTATTGCTCCCACTCCCCAGAGATGTGCCCGGCCCCCTTCCCTGTCTATCCCCTGATGCTTCCCAAACCCATCCTTCTCTGCCTCCCCCTGCACACAGGCTTCTCAGAAACGGCTTTTCTTTCCCTTCTCCTCTTCCTCCCGCTCTCCCCAGTTCATCCTTTCCAACCCCATTATTATTATTATTAGGTGTATTACCGTTCTGTCTAGTGGGCCCATTGTGCCGGGCGCTGCCCAGACCCTGACCAAGATCAGGGCCCCATCGGGCCAGGCGCTGCCCAGACCCCGACCGAGATCAGGGCCCCGTCACGCCGGGCGCTGCCCAGACCCCAACCGAGATCAGGGCCCCGTCACGCCGGGCGCTGCCCAGACCCCGACAGTCCCTGCTGTGAAGAGCTCACCGTGTAAATAGACAAGACAGACAAAAGGTAGGCAGCGAAACAGAGGGGAAGTGACTTAACCAAGGTCACCCAGGAAGTCGGAGCCAGGAAAAGAACCCAGATCGCTTGACTAGACCCCACTGCCCACCTACCCCAGAGCACACTCCAGGCCTGATGCGGCGCGGTGCCGAGCATCTTCATGAGCTGGGCATGTGTGTTTGTGTGAGCTGTACCCCTGCCCTCTACAGGATGGAATCAGAATGGCTCTAATGTGTGTCATAAGCCCTATACTGCTCAGGGGGGATTCTCCTTGCGCTTAAGGAGCTGGGGGCTCTTGGAGCAGGTGGATCTAAGTTGTGATGCTGCTCTGAAGTTCCACTGGGCTTTGTCACCCCCTGGGTGCCTCAGTCATTGCTTGTGCATTCCCCCGTCCCGTACGGATTTTGCCTCTCTGACGCAGGAACCGCCCAGCTCTGCTCCGACTGAGGGAACTTGAACCCGTTTTTTATCCTACCTTCCCCAGAGAGTCACTTAAAGGGAATCAAGAGACCCTGAGATGCCAGGTGCCTTTAAACTGAAGTCTTTCCCCATCAACAGGGAAGGATCACCATGGCAACCCGCATCCCTCCTCGATGACATTAAGCACAGAGGAATCACTGACTGAGGATGGTCAGGGGAGCGGGATGGGCGGCCAGCAATCAAGGCTGTGGGGGGAGGGGAGAGGAGAAAAGAGAGGAGCGTGCGGGGGGGGGTGAGGGGGGCGCTGGAACTGAAATCTGAAGGGCTGGGGAGAGACAGACAAACAGATGGGCCACGGGGGTCTGACCCCCGTCCCTGGGGCTAGGTGCTGGGGAAGGAGGGGCTGGTGTCCTCCACCCCACCACACTCTTCTTCCGAATCCCCTGCCCTCGGCATGACCTCGTGGCTTTGCAGCCGGGCCGGTTAGAGCTTCCAGGTGTCCCCGCTTTCAGCAGAAGCCGGCACCGCTCCTAGGCCCCTCGCCTGGCAGCAGGATCAAGGCAGAGGCATTGGACCCAATAGGCTTTTAATAAAGTGGGGCCTGTCAGGGGCATGGCCACAGGTGGGCCTGGGTGGGCTGCAGCCCAGGCCCGCCCAGATCGGACCAGGGGTGTGTCGTGCTGCACAGCGGCCCGGAGCATCACTCGGGCACCTGCAATCCAGGCCGGAGCTCGGCGTCCGCCCTTCAGAAAGCGACACCCCGGCAGCTCTGCCTGGCCGCATGCTGAGCCGCCCCGTGCGTGTGCCCAGCTCGGCAGGGTGAAGCCTTGCGCCTGGGGGACCCCAGGGCTTGGGAGAGGGCGTCGGGGGAGACGCTGAGCTAGCAGGTGGCTCTCTGCACGGCTCATCCCCCGCTCGGCGGCGCTCCCAGGAGAGGATGCACTGAGCTGGGTGTCTCGGTGCAGAGTCCGGGCCAAGCTGCGTGCACAGGCAGGCCCCCGTTCATGCCCCCCGCAGCGCAGCCAGGGGCCGCACGACCCGCAGGAGATGCAAGCCCCCGCAACGAGGCAACAGCTCCCTGTCTTCCCCCGCTAGACAATCAGGGTGCACCCCAGGGGATTAGCGCTCCCCACCCTGGCCAGGCTGCACTGCACGGGCTGTCATTGCCCGTCCCCCCGAAAGTCAGCGCCCACCCAGATTTCCACTCCTAGCTATGCCACTGGGGACTGGGGCTCCGCCTCTTTTGGAAAGAACCATCTGGCTCCACCCACCTTTGAAGGTGGGGCTACGTAGCTCCACCCCTTTTGGGGAGGAGTCACACAACTCCACCTTCTAAGTGCCCTAGAACCCCAACCTCTTTGGGGGTGGAGTCATGTAACCCCACCCCTTGGGGCGGGGCTAGGTGACCCTCCCACTCCCTATATCGCTCAGCCCCTTTGTGTAGGAAAGTCCTATAGAGCCCCACCTCTTTTGTGGGCGTGGCTATGTGACTCCACCCCCTGTAGAGGCAAGAATTAAGTCCACCCTCGCTAGGGCGGGTCGCTAATTCAGGTTGGTTATTATCTGCCGCTGGGTTGGCCCCTGTTGCTGGGTGGCCGCTGCGCCAGCCGTCCGTACCACGGCAATGACCAGCTTCACAACCGCCTGGAGGGGTGAGACCCACCCATTCCCCTGCCTTTGAAAGGCCTGTTGGTTTCTGCCCAGCAGACATCATCTTCGCTCACTTCTCCCCCGGCTAAATCTCCACAGAGCAACCACGGGCACCGCTTAAAACCTCCGACGCTCCTCAGAAGCACCTCCAAGGGCCCCGGCGCCCACCGGGAATCCTTCCTAGGCTCGCCAGCCCGGGAAGGGGGGTCCCGGGGCAGGGCCTGCCAAAAAACTCCTGTGCAAACTCCTCAAGGAGAAGCGCAGAAGCGGCTACTGATTGGATCCAACCGTCCAGCGATGAGATGTGGGTGTGCAGGGCCCTTAGCTTTCACAGCCTGCAGCCGCGACGGCAGCAGAACCACTGCCCCCCGGCGCTGCCTCGGGAGCGCTGGGGTTGAATCCCGTGTGCGCGCCAGCGGCGAGACGCTCAGGGAAAAGCGAGAGAGAAATCCATGAGACAGAGAGAGAGAGGAAAGGGGGAGAGAGACCTAGCCAGAGAAAAAGGAGAGGGAGGCACTCACAGCAAAAGGAAGTGGCAAGTACGCTGGCAACTAGGACCAGATGTCCCGATTTTATAGGGACAGTCCTGGTATTTGGGGCTTTGTCTCATATAGGCGCCTATGGACCCTCTCCCCTGAGCAGCTCACACTCAGGGCACCCCCAAGCCACATGGCTTTAACTCCTGTGGGATAGGCTGTAATGGGGGCAGGACCCACCCCTGCGGCGCCTCCTGCTGGTTTCCTGGGAATTAGCTCTTTTTCCAGCTCCGGAGCGCCCTCTGCAGGCCGGTGTCCCGCTTGCCGCTGGCCCCCCGTGTCCCTCCCAGGCCCCCCATCTGAGCCTGCTTGCCCCAGCCCCAGCCCTCTCCGGGGCTGTTTTTAACCCCTCCAGACAGGAGTGGGGTAACCATCCCGCTACATAGGCCAAGTGCTACCGCCCCCCTGGTGCGGCTGGAGTGACACCAGGATAAATGTGCTCGTACCCGTGTAGCTAAGGGCACTGGCGAAAAGCTTACATAGAGCAGGCTTAACGGATGCATTGATCCTCGCAACCCTGCCTGCGAGCTAGGGAAGTATTCTCCTCATTGAACAGGTGGGGAAACTGAGGCACAGAAACACTGAGGTCTGCTCTACACGCAGGCTTTATCCGGTATCACTGTGTCAGGGTAGGGGTGTGATTTTTGTTTGCTGATATTGTTACCCAGGTGGATGCCCTCACAGTATCGCTTAGTCCCCTTCTTCCACAGAGAGGCAGTTTGGCCTAGTGGCTAGAGGACTGGATGGAAAAGTGGGTTTTTATTCCCAGCCCCATCCTTTCCCCTCTGGGGGGGGGGGTGTCTACATGTCACACTCAGCCTGGGCTCTGAGTCAGGTTTGAGCCCAAGCCCCGCTTCCGTCCACACACACATCAGTCTGACTCGGGTCAGCCAGCCGTCAGGACCTGGGTCCTGCTAGTGCGGTGGGTCAGAGCCTGAGCCCTGCTGTGACCTGGGTCTAAGCTGGGGCCATTCTGCAGTGTGGACGTGGCTCAAGCCACAGACCGGAGGCAGAAGGTCTGCGTGGCGCAGTATGGACGTGTCAGCACGACAGTGAGACCCAGGTTTACAAGACAGTGTGGATGCTCAAGCGCGGGCTTGGAAACACCAAGTCCACCGAGCCAGGCCTAGGACTCCCGACTCTATTACTTTATCCACTAGGCCACACTGCCTCCTACAAAGGAAGCCAGCGACCGGCTGGACTAGAGATGCAGCCAGCCACTGCTAAGCCGTCTCTCATCCCCACCGGTGGCGATTTGTGTCCTGTTGCTTTAAATATCTTGTGATTATTCACATCTGCTGTCACCTGTGGGGTTTTTCTTAAACCCTTCTCAACAATACGGTTTATTTAGGTGCCAAGGCACCAGCTCCTCCCCCCGGCCCCAGACTCCTGCAGCGGGCGCGAGAGCCCGCGACAGACACGCTGGGGACGTGGGCGTTTGCCACTGATTATTCCATTATTCAAGTGCCGTGTGGTCTGCTGAGATTTGTCGCTTTCACACACACACCGACACACACACAGCGCAGGGAGAGGCACTTATCGGTGCTCCCCAGAAACAGCCACACGCCTGCCGAGCCGAGCCGGCGCCTGATAAGAGCCACCCTCGGCTCCCGATCAACAGGCTCGATACATGTCCGACAAGCAGGGGGGATAAACCTCCCCCTCCCCAGCCATTTCAGCCTGGCACTCGCTACCAGCCGGGGCCGAGGAGCCAGGCGATAAAGTGCTCCCCGGCTATGGAGCCAAGTGCTAGGGGGGGGCAGCACAGCCTAGTGGGTAGCGCAAGGGGCCCCCTGAGAGTCAGGACTCGCGTAGGGGATCTGGGCTGGCACCAAAGGTGGGGTCTGTTCCCAGCTCTGGGAGGGGAGTGCAGGGGTTGGAGGGACTGGGGGGTCAGGACTCCTGGGTTTCATGAATAGCTCCAGAAGGGGGGAGCGGTGGGGGGCTGGGAGGCAGGACGCCTGGGTTCTATTCCGTGCACTGGGAGAGCAGAGTGATGGTGAGAGCAGTGGGGCGCATGGCCATGGAGGTCAGGGCTGCTGGATTCTGTTGCCAGCCCTCTCCTGACTTGAGGCACTTCCCCACTTTGTGCCTCAGTTTCCCTATTGGGAAAATGAGGATGAGACCAACCCACTTCCCAGGGGATGCTGTGACAACCAATTCATATGTTCACAGACATCACTGCGTGTATCTGGGATTCAGGTGAATCTGGGACAGACACATAAATGGACCGACAGACAGAGTGCTTGAGATCGGCACACAGAAGGGGCTCTAAAAAGGCAACAAGCACAAATTGTGTTACAGATCAGCAGTCGCACATGGTTTGTATCACCGGTAGAGGCAGCCAGCAACCCCAGTCTACAACTGCACCAGCACTGCCCAGACCCTGACCGAGATCAGGGCCCCATCGCGCTAGGCGCTGCACAAACCCCAACCGAGATCAGGGCCCCGTCCTGCCGGGCGCTGCCCAGACCCCGACCAAGAACTGGGTATTCACCCATGAAAGCTTATGCTCCAATACACCAAGTTAGCTAGATTCAAGCTAATTGGGGTGTGTCTACCCATGCTGCAATCACTTCTCCAATTGCACCCCAGGGTGACTTGTCTACACCATTATTTACCTCCTCACTTCTCCTGAGCTCCATTCCCACAAAAGGTTGCAAACTAACTAACCATCAAATCATAGAATCGTAGGACTAGAAGGGACCTCGAAAGGTCATCTCATGGTGGGACTATCCCTGACAGGTGTTTGTCTAACCTGCTCTTAAAAATCCCCAACAATGCAGATTCCACCACCTCCCTAGGCAATTTATTCCAGTGCTTACCCACCCTGGCAGTTAGGAAGTTTTTCCTAATGTCCAACCCCCTTGCTGCAATTTAAGCCCATTGCTTCTTGTCCTAGCCTCAGAGGTTAATGAGAACAATTTTCTCCCTCCCCTTGTAACAACCTTTATGTACTTGAAAACTGTTATCATGTCCCCTCTCAGTCTTCTCTTCTCCAGACCAAACAAACCCAACTTTTTCAATCTTCCCTCATAAGTCATGTTTTCTAGACCTTTAATCATTTTTCTTGTTTGTCTCTGGACTCTCTCCAATTTGTCCACATCTTTCCTGCAATGTGGCACCCAGAACTGGACACAGTACTCCAGCTGAGGCCTAATCAGAGTGGAGTAGAGCGGAAGAATGACTTCTCGTGTCTTGCTTACAACACTCCTGCTAATACGTCCCAGAACAATGTTCGCTTTTTTTGCAACAGTGTCACACCATAGCTTGTGATCCGCTATGACCCCCAGATCCCTTTCCGCAGCACCAACTGGAGAAGCGTTAACGACGCAAAACCCTGTTTCCATTTTCGCTCTTTGGTTCTACAATGAAGGGGGGGGGAAATCAACCCACCCACCCTAAGCAGTTTATACATTTGAATTAACGAATTGACAAGCCTCCCAAATAGGTGGCATTCCCTGCTCTTCCCTGGATAATTTTCCGAAGATAAAAACCCATTTTGCAGGGAGCGTGCTAGCTGGCGCCTTCTGCGTGTAGCTAATCTCTCTCTCTCCTCCTAATACCTGAAGTTCTTGGAGCTTGTCAGCTTTAATAACTAACATCGGATTGCAATTTTTCTGCCCCCTCTCAGAAGCCAGGGCAGCCATTCATTTCAATTTGCAAGCAGGCGAGCCCGGGCAAAAAGTTATCGCCAAGTTATTTGCTCTACTGTTGAACGAGATCCAAGATGAGTGAAATGCAGATGTTGCTGGAAATGTCATTAGGATGGGCATGTGTGTGTGTGCGTAGGGGGGGTGGGGATGGGGCGGGTGGATGTATTAGGTATTCAATTCCCTCTGGATGTCCAGGAGTTAACAACAGAATAGTCCTATAAGTTGGGTGCTAGGCTGGAACTTGGGATGCATGAGTTCAAATCCTTCCCATGTGTTGGGTACATCATTTTTCCTCTCTGTGACTCAGTTGCCCATCTGGAAAGAGTTTAATTTGCACATCATGGTGCCTCATGGGAGTTGTAGTTCAGGTGCCTCGTGTCCCCATTCCCCTCTATGGGCTGCCCCCCCAGCTGGCCTACATCTCCCATGATGCCGCCGCCTCCTCTCATAATCCAGGGAATGAAGCATCATGGGAGATGTAGTCCTGACCTACAGAAGAGACTAGACATGTGAGGCACCCGAACGACAATGCCTATGAGGGACCGCGGCATCCCTTTCAAATCAAAATATTTGGGGCTGAGCTATTGACCAGAAATCAGAGGGGCTGAGAGATCATGAGCCCCGTGGGGACACTGAGTTACAGAGGGACCAGGTGACTTGCCCAGGGAGTCTGAATCCAGATTCCCAAAATCCCAGTCCTGACCACGGCACCTTCCTTCCTTCTACCAATGCCGCCCCGTAGCCGCATGGGTGAGCCTTTCAAAGCCCCCAAGCGCCCCCGGCCTGTCGGCTCAGGACCTCCCCACATGACGCTCCGGAACCGCTCAGGATTTCCCCACGGAACGAGGCGTTTTCCCGACAGAAAACGCAGTTTCCTCAAAAAACCAGGCGGCGTTCTCCCCGCTTGGCCAATGTTTCTGATTTTCTTCGGGGAGCGTCGAATCGCTTTTCTCTCGGCACGGCCCCGTGACGCAAACATTCTCGCCTCTTTCCACTTTCCAATTTGAGCCAAGATCAGAGATTCCCCGCGGGATGGAAATTCCCATTTTCCAGCCGCCCTGGGAATACGCAGCCGTCGCTGTCCATGGTGCTGAAAGCAGAAACCCAAATCCCGCCAGATCTGCTCCTGCCCAGGGCGACTTTTACCGGTGGAGACCCTCAAGTGATGCTCAGGGTAGAGATCTAGGCTGACTAACCCCACCATGTAGGGTGACCAGACAGCAAATGTGAAAAATCGGGACGGGGGTGGGGGGTAATAGGAACCTATATAAGAAAAAGACCCCAAAATCGGGACTGTCCCTATAAAATCGGGACATCT